>NC_060273.1:7784786-7831555 GCF_021613505.1 Equus quagga
TAGATAGATATACAGATAGATAAAGAGCTGATGGATAAGTAGGTGGATGAATGGATGGATGCTCGTGTAAAGCAACCAACTTCCTTTTGGGATGAACTAGTCTATTTTAAGGTTGTGCTCTTTCTGAATAACACTTAAAAAAAAACCGGGTCCTAAACCTTGGAGCTGTCATTGACTTCTCTCTTTTTCTCACATCCCATATCTTATCTGTCAGCTCTATAAAATATCCAGAATTTGGCCACTTCTCACCACCTCTTCTGCCCCCACCCTGGTCCAGGCCACCATCATCTCTCACCTGGATTGCTGCAGTGGCCTCCTCACCTGCCCCTCCCAGTCTCTTCTATATCGAGGGACCACATGAAAATGTAAGTCCGTCTCGCTGCTCCTGTGCTCCAGCTCTTCCAGTGGCTCCCAACTCAGAGTAAACCCCAAATCCTTACAGCGCCCGGCGGCCTCGCAGAGCCCCGCCTCCTGCTTTCCCTCCGACTCTGCCTCCTGCTGTCTCCTCTCTCGTCCGCTCTGATCCGGACACCCTGCCCTCTGCTGCGCCCCTCTCTCCTGTGACCCATCCTGTCTTCAGCATCTTTGCTGATCCTCTGCCTGACGTGTTCTTGCCCGGGTATCTGCACAGTCCACTTCCCCACCTTCTCAGGGAAGCCTCCTCCGACCACGCCAGCTGAGTCCTCCACCCCCAGCCATGCTGTGTTCATGGCCGTGAGCCCCAGCTGCTGGGAGCACGATGCCTGTAGAGTCAGCCCTCAGTAATCATTTGTTGAATAAATGAACAAATGAGCAATTAGTACTAGTCAAGGCCTTTATGTTCATCATCTCATTTGATCCAGGAAAGTAGGTGTGATTGCCTACCATGCCCATTTTATAGAACGGGAGACTGAGTCTAGAGAGATGAATTGGTTGGCTTAGTCTATGGCTGAGCTGAGATCTGAACCCAAGTCTGTCTGTCTCCAAGATCAATATGCTGTTTGCCTCTCACCGCCCTGTGTAGTCCTCTGGGATGTGGACCTTCTGCCTTTAGACAGAAGCTGGCGATTCAGGAATGTCAGCTTCAAAGACTGATTTTTCACCAGTTGACTGAGTCGTCAGAGGTGACATTGGGAGCCAGTGGGAAGTACAGAAACTGTGTCTATTAGTTTTGCCCCAATGTTGTGTTTCTTTTTGAAAGTCCCCTCACCAGGCTTCTCACAACGGCATTCTCCCAACCATGTTACTCTATACATACTTCTGGAAACCCTGTTGGCTAAGAACTGTCAGCTCCAGTCACCATGGGGCCCTCTGGGAGAGGACCAGCTTCTCTTAGTTCTGCTTGGAGGTGACAAAGCCAAGCTGAGTCTCTCTATAGAGTAGCTGTGACTAAAGACAACTGAGCTGCCATTTTCTTCACTTTTCATTTTGCAGACAACATGATCACATTCTAGAAAGAGTTTCCAATGGAGGGGAAGAGCCATTTCTAATTCTGACGTCTATCTCAGCAGCCACGTTGAATCACGAGCCCCGTGGAATCAATCCTCCAGTTATCAGAACCTCCCCATGGGACAGCACTTGAGGAAATTTTGGCTGAGGAGTGTTAGGGAGAGAGACAGGAAGAAAAGACCACACGCACTTACGCGCTCAGTCGTAGACCCTGGAACTCACCCCTGGGCCATGTGGGAGTCAGGACTGGTCTGACCTGGAAGGTGATCCTCCACAGAGAGAATAAGAAGATGAACAATTAATGAATGATTAATAATAGCTTTCAACAGGAGTCAAGGCCTTCCTTACATTCATCATTGCATTTAATCTGCAAGGTGCTTATTACTTATTCCATCTCCATTTTACAGGTGATGAAACTGAGTCTAGAGAGGTGAGATGGTTGGTCTAACCTGCGGCCGAGCTGAGTCTGTAGCTGCTCTTGGTGAGGGGAGGGCCCCAGTCCGTGAACCTCTTCCTCCTGTAGGAGCTTCAGCTGCATTACGGGTTCATTTCCTCCAGTTTGCAAGCTCGTTTTACACGAAGCTGATGCCCGGGCCCCACCCTCAGGGGTTTTTATTTCATTGGTACGGGTGGGGCATCACTACGGGTTCTAATGTGCAGTCAGGGTTGGAGCCCATTGTGGGTAAGTCTTTGTTGACTTGGAGAAGCCCCCAGCAAGATGCAGAAAATACATCCATCAGCTGCATCTGCTAAACCCTGAACGGATGGTAGGTCTGACGCCTTGTACTGAGCTGTAGCCACACTGGCACGGAGAGCACTTCCTCCTGGGTCTCTTCCCAGAGCCCTGCTGGGAGGTCCTTTAAGGATAACAATGGCCCCTGTGGCTTGGCACCACCCAGGAGTGAGGCTTGATGGTGATGGAAAGAATGTTCTCCTGGGGCTGGCCTGGTGGTGCAGCGGTTAAGTTTGCACGTTCCGCTTCTTGGTGGCCCGGGGTTTGCCGGTTTGGATCCCGGGTGCGGACATGGCACTGCTTGGCAAAAGCCATGCTGTGGTAGGCGTCCCACATATAAAGTAGAGGAAGATGGGCATGGATGTTAGCTCAGGGCCAGTCTTCCTCAGCAAAAAGAGGAGGATTGGTGGCAGATGTTAGTTCAGGGCTAATCTTCTTAAAAAAAAAAAAGGATGAAAAAGCAAAACCTATTAAGACAACGTTTGATAAATTCTCGCATGTTAAAAATTTTTTGTGGGGCCGGCCCAGTAGCTCAGCAGTTAAGTGTGCACATTCCACTTCGGTGGCCTGGGGTTCGCCGGTTCAGATCCAAGGTGAGGACATGGCACCGCTTGGCAAGCCATGCTGTGGCAGGCATCCCACATATAAAGCAGAGGAAGATGGGCATGGATGTTAGCTCAGGGCCAGTCTTCCTCAGCATAAAAAAGAGGAGGATAGGCAGTAGTTAGCTCAGGGCTAATCTTCCTCAAAAAAAAAAAAGAATGTTCTGTTGTCTAAACACTCACCTTATTCTTTCCCAAGTTTGGAAAAGGAGCATAGATATGTGGACCAGAAGACAAGGAATTCTCCAGGAAATCAGACCAAGGATGTGATAGCAAGGAGAGGGTCAGAGCAAAGTCCTGGAGGTTCTGGGGTGGGCTCCCAGGCACAGTGGAAGAGACGGAGCAGAGCCTGGAGGCAGGGGACCCCAAAGACGCAGAGAAGGCAAGCTCTGGCAGGGCAGGGGCCATCTGTATCCCCAGCTCCTGGGACAGTGCCTGGCACACAGGAGGCGCTGCATCAATGTTTGTTGAGTGAATGATGAATACACTTAAAAAATTTATTGTTTTTCAAGAGTTTATTATGACTGGCCTCCAGGAGTTTCCTTTTGATCCTCCTGGATGTCAGGAGAAGGATGACCCAGAACCGGAATGTGCAGCCCTGTGGCTGGAAGGTGCTAGAAAGGGTGGAGATATATAACCGCGGGCATCACCGGGGGCCAGGATGGGGCATTTAAAATGAAGGAGGTGGGGACCAACGCCCACACACTTGGCTTTGCTGTGACGGTGCCTTCTGGATAAGACCAGATCAGATTGCCCCAGAGGCTGCCAAGTGGAGATCCACATGGAGAATCTGGCCTGTCGTCATTTTGTTTGGGCCACTATACTATTAATATTATCTTAAATTCATAACCAATACTTAAAAATTGGGAGATTTCCTTTAGAAGTCTAGATTTCTGGCTTCCCTGAAAAATTCAGACGTTCCAGCAGACCTGGACCAGAACTCCCACAGGCAATTACTGGCTCTTACCGAGTAGCTGCTGCCCCCTCTGGACATGTGGGGTGTTCCCCCTCCTTTGCCTGGACCTCCACTCAGTGGCTTCACCAAGGTTTATTACCAACCTGGCCCCTGTAGACGTGTGGGTTTGAGGAGGCCTGTGCTTGCCCTTTGCTTCTGTGTCTGGTTTCCTCCACTCCTTTGCCAGATATGCATTCTGGGCTCCTTTCCTCACTGGGCATTTGACACCTCAGCCACCCCATTTCTCAGCATCTCCAGGTGACCCCTTTGCACCCAAACCAGGCTGCCTCTGACATTTCTCCCTGCTCATTGTGGCAGGCACTGCTGGGTTTTTTTGCCCAAGAAACATTCCCCTGTATATATATATACTTTTTTCGAAAGGAAGAGGCAATATGTCCAGCCTCAGGGGATGAATTACAATTGGCCCAAGTTGTTGGTGGAAATCCCATTTCCTTTTGCCCAGGATTGGTTTAGAAGTAGGCGTCTGATTCAGTTCTGGCCAGTGACAGCTAAGGAGAAGTCTACTAGAAGTTTCTGGCAAAGGTTTTTCTCCCTTGTAGAAAAAAGATTCTTTCCTTTTGGAAGGCCTGTCATGTGGAGATGTGATGCTTGGAGTTGTGGCAGCTATCTTATGATCATGAGGCAAGACCTCATTCTCACAGAGAAAAACAGAAGACAGGAAGATCCAGAGACCCTCCTGATATCACTGAGTTACTGAAGCAAATCTGGGTCTCCTCATGATGGACTTCTTATTTTGCAAGCCACAAATGCACTTACGGTTTAAGAAAATGTTGGACTTTAAAAAAATTTAATTACAGCCAAACATATTTTTAACTGATACATTTCTCTTACCAGGTAGATTGTAGGCTCCATGAAGGCAAGATAGCGTCTGCTTATTCACTGGTATATAGCCAAGGCTTAGCACAGCATCCAGCACATAGCTGGTACTCTATAAATATTTATAAATAGGTGATTGAATCCGTTTCAGACATTTCAAACTAAGTAAGTATGAAGAAGGCAGAAACATTCAATTTGTGTGCTCCTGTCCAAGTATATAATATATTTAAATAAAATTCAGGTAGCAAGGGCCAGCCCAGTGGAGTAGTGGTTAAGTTTGCGCACTCTGCTTCAATGGCCCAGGGTCTGCTGGTTCAGATCCTGGGCATGACCCTATATACTGCTCATCAAGCCGTGCTGTGGCAGCATCCCACATAGAAAATAGAGGAAGATTGGCACAGATGTTAGCTCAGCAACAATCTTCCTCAAGGAAAAAGAGGAAGATTGGCAACAGATGTTAGCTCGGGGCCAATCTTCCTCAACAAAAAAAGAAGAAGAAGAAGAAGCAGAAGAAGAAGAAGAGTAAGTAATATGTTTGACTTCATTTTACAGTTGAAAGTTCTCAGGCTTAGAGGGGAAGGATTTACTTTCCTATGTTCCCAGCAATAGCCACATATGGGAAATAGTGGAGTTGGTATTTGAATCCAGGTGATTTGAGTCCAAAATCTGCCCTCCATGGACCCTTGTCCCTGTGCCACTTGACTGGCTGCCATCCTCAAGGGAAGGCATGCTGTCTGCAGCAAATGAGAGCGCTCTGCCAGGCTTTGCCTTGCAGACTCCAACAGATGACAGAACTATCGGGCAGAATCTGTGTCCCCTGAGTCCTGATGCACCAGATGCTATTTTTGTGCCATTTATGAGTAGAGCCACAAAAAATCGGCATCCCGGAACCGCACAGTTAGGAGGAAACTTCAGCATCCATCCCTTTTACCTACCAGCCTCTGAGGCCGTGCTGTGGCAGCTAGAACGTGGACCCTGGAGTCCAACAGGCTTGGTTTCAAATTCCAGCTTTGCCACTCACAAGCTGTGTGACCTTGGGCACACAAAATCAGCCTTCCGAGCCTTGCTTTCGTCCTCCACAAAAGACAGGGTGGTTATAAGGGGATAAGATATGGGGAAGTGCTCTGCACAATACCACACACATAGTAGGCACTCAACACACAGTTTCCGTCTGCTCCCCGCTTCCGCCTCAGGTCTGAGGCCAACTGTAAGGCAATTTTTACATTTATAAAAGTTATTTCATTTTACAAATGAGGCAGATGTGAAAGGGGTGTGGAAGATTCGACTGAGATTTCACAAGCCTTATTTCTAGGTTCTGAGCCAGGAAAGTAAACCTCAGTTCATCCCACTGCAAAAGAGAAAGAATTAAAACCACCTTTCTCTGCATGCGCAGTGAAGTTGAGAAATTCGATGATTTAATTAAAAGCTGCAGACTATCGTCCCATCTGCAGATGAATGACATTTAAATACAAGCTAGCATTCAGCTATTTCATTACCTGGGTAGGAAATGTGCCCCCGAACAGCATGGCTTAGTAATTACTCTACACTTTTCTTAAATACCCTGTTTACTGATTGTCTTATAACCGGATGATACACATACATAATTTTATATTTATGGATAAGTGCTCTTTCCTGACAACTTGAACATCTAAATTAGGCAACGCAAAATCAGATAATTGCAGAGAAACATTTGTCATCTGGCATGTGAGATCCCCAGGTAAATAGCATAATTACGTGGTATCTGTTTGGAATCAATGGAAGGTGGGTGGCCTGGCACTTATTAGTTATCCTCCCACCTTCTTCTCATTTTTAAGAGTGAAATTCAAATTTACCTTGAAGAATGGCTTCCAGCTTTGACAGCTCTCATCTGATGTCCATCCCTTCCTTTTACAACCTGATGTTCCCGGAGCCTATAGGTATGATGAGCATGTTTAACCAAAGTAGCTATTTTTCTGAAAGAAAACTATCCAGAAAGTTTCTGCATCTCCCTTCTTCTGATCACAGATCTGGCCAATGAGACTGGCATATGACTCAGGGCTGGCCAATCATTGAACTCGATTCCTCAGACGTCAGTAATTGGCCGGATGGATGAGCATGTGACCTTAGCAGAGCCAATGAGCATTCTTCCCTGGAATTGATGGATGGATGCTGGAGGAAAGACTCTCTTGCTTTTGGATGGAAATATAAAAGAGGATGTAAGTTGTAGGTGCTGGCAGTTTTCTTCTTTCCCACCATGTAGAGACCTGTCTGTGGTGGAAGGTAATGAAGCTGAGGAGAGAAAAGGGAGGTGAGAAATTGATGGAGGGAGAGGGGAGAGAGAGAGAGAAAGAGAGACAGAGACATGCTTTGCCGGTGTCAAGGCCCAGTCTCATTGCCTGGGACCCCATCCCTGTAGCCTTCTTTTCAAGTCTTTCCAAAATATCCTCTCCACACCGTGTGAGCCAATAAATTCCATCCCCCTCGGGATGGTTTGAGTTTAGTATTTGTCTCATTTCCTGCGTCAAAAAGAAGTTCTGACTTCATGAATTTCCCTGTCCGTTTTGAGGGTGACTGGACACTGCCCCCCACACTGCCCCCTGGGGGTGATCTGCTCTGAGCCCAGTGACTCAGGAGATCTTTGTGTGGCCTGTGACAAGGCAGAATTACTGGCTTCTTACTCATTTTCTGAGAGTCCCCTACCACCCCCAGGGATGGAGGCTGGAGGAGAGAATGCGACAACTGGGCAGATATTGGTAAGGCCATCCTTTTCTTACAAGTCTTGCTGGATAGATCAAAGGCCTCACAGTCTTTGACTCAGTAACTCTAATTCTTGGTCTCTATTCTGACAATTGTGCAGACGGAAGAAAGGTTTATCCATAAAGATGCAGAGCAAGGCTCTATCACACCGGTCAGCTGGAAACAACCCAGGGACCCACAATCTGGACGAAATTAAATTAATTATGGTTTCTCCACAGAACTTGTCTCCATTTAACTGGCCCCATGAATAATTTGAAGTGATGTTGTAAATATTTATGCTCCAATATCAAATGAAAAAAGTAGGGTGGAGAAATTATGAAAAATACTTGGTAAATTATATAAAGAGCCCTAAGTACAAAGATGGGAAGAAAATATGCTGTTATTTGCCTGTGACTGGAGGATGGCATCGAAGGGCTATTTTTCTTACTTCTTTACACTCTTCTTTGTCTTTCAAATTTTCTGTAATGATGATGAGTTACTTTTATAATTAGAAAAATGAAATAAGGCAAAATATAATACAACAAAATGATCTTGGCTTGAGTGTACTCCACTGTCTTCTCTTTGGTTGAGCAAAGATGTTTGCCTGCTTGCTCGTTTAGCTGGGGCAGGATCTGGGAAATCACACAACCTCTGCGACCTTTTGGCAAGCTCCTTGACATTTCTCTCCCTGAAACTTTCACTTGTAAGTGGAAATATTAATTCCTGTGCAATTACCTTCAGAAATGTAGGGAGAGCAGAAAGGGCCATCGATGGAATATTGAGTAGGAAGTCACTAACCAGTAATTTGGGGAGCTGCTTTGCTGGAGGTGGGCGTGGATGCCTGCGGTGTCCACAGGAAGCTCCTCGGGCTGAGCAGTCGGGGACGTGTTTCCAGGATGGATTCCGAGGAGGATGTCAGAATATCCTCCCATCCCTCCAGCTGCAGAGTGCTGATTTCCCAGAGAGGATGTGAGTTGAGGATAGAGGCTTCAGACGAGAGAAAGGCAGCTGCAGCATCATAGAACCACTCCCAGCCTGGTCAAGGGCTCACCCATGTAGTCTCTCGTCCATTCAGCACACATCGCCTAACGTATCTGTTGTGTACCAGGGATGGTGCTTGGTGCTGGGTTACCGGTGAATCAAAGAGCCAACATCCTTCAGGGCCCATGGATGACAAAAGCATCTGTAGAAATCAATTGACCAGACCTGCACTGTCTAACAGAAACATAAAGTGAGCCCCAAATATAATTTTATAGAATTATAGAATTTATAGAATTACATAATTTTGTATAATTCAAAAATTTTCTTAGCCATGTTTAAGAAGTAGAAAGAAACAGATGAAATAAATTTAAATCATGTATTTTATTGAGCTTAATATATCCAAAGTATTATCATTTCCACTTGGACCCAACATAAAAACATTATCAATGAGTTATCTTTCATTCTTTCTTAATACTTGTTTTTTTTAATAGATATCATTTTTTAGAATAGTTTTAGGTACATAGCAATATCGAGAGGAAGGTACAGAGAGTTCCCGTCTGTCTTCCTCCCCGACATGCACAGCCTCCCCGTTATCACCATCACCCCCGAGCAGGACATTTATTGCAATTGATGAACCTACATAGACACATCATGACCACCCAAAGTCCATAGTTTATATTATGGTTCATTCTTGGTGACATCCTGTGGGTTTGGACAGATGTATAATGACATGTCTCCACCATTTCAGTCCCATATGGAGTAGTTCCACTGCCTGAAAATCTTCTGTGCTCTGTCTGTTCACCTTTCCTTCTTTCTTACTCTTGGCATCCTATAACCACTGATCTTTTACTGTCTCCACAGTTTTGACTTTTCTAGAATGTTGTATCGTTGGAATCATACAGTATGCAGCCTTTTTAGATTGGCTCCTTTCACTTCATCATATGCATGTAAGTTTCCTCCTTGTCTTTTCATGGTCTTTCATTCTTATTCGTACAGAGTCTTTGACATCCAGTGTGTATTTTTCACCCAAGGCACATGTCCATTTGGAAAAGCCATAGTTCCAGGTCTCGACAGCCAGAGGTGCCAGTGGCTACAGTACTGGACGGTGCAGGAGGAGATGGTCCTCGTGTCATCTCTGAGCGTTTGTTGCTGTGATAACTGTGAGCTCAGGACTAAGGGCACAAACGAAACATCATGGGGGAGTTGCCATGGGGCACACAAGAGGACGTTGGTCATGGGTCCTGTGGGATGGGAAGCGCTGAGTGGGCAGAGATGGAAGAAAGGGCAGGGGTCAGGCTGACCCACAAAGACCTGTGTCTCTCCTAACCTGTTGATGACCTTCCAACCAAGGGATATTGCACGGGGAATTTCAGCTTCCATCTGGCAAGGCTGGGTTATATGGCAGGACAATCTTCTGACTTGATGGTTTGGGATTGACCCTTTTGCTGTGTGACACTGGAAAGGAGCTATATTTCCCCTTCCTTAACTGGTAGACGGAATAGTAGTCCTCCAAAGATGTCCACGTTGGAATCGCTGAAACCTGTAAATATGTTACCTTCCATGGCAAAAAAGGACCTTGTAGACGTGATTAAGTTAAGGGGATTGAAGTGAGGAGAATATTCTGGATGATCCATGTGATCACAAGGATCCTTATAAGAGGGAGGCTGGAGGGTCAGAGTCAGAGAAGCACTATGACGAAGGAAGCAGAGGTGAGAGAGACAGAGAGAGAGAGATGAGAGAGACAGATGCTATCTCTAGAGAGATGCTATCCTGCTAGCCTCGAAGATGGAGGAAGGAGCCTCAAGACAAATAATGCAGGCATCCTCTAGGATTCGGAATAGGCAAGGAAACAGATGTTCCCCCAGAGGCTGCAGAAAGAGTACACCTTTGTCAACACCTTCGTATTAGCCCAACAAGACATCCAGGACTGTAAGATAACTCATTTGGATAGTTTCAAGCCACTAAGTTTGTGGTAATTTGTTATAGTAGCACAGGAAACGAACACATCCACCAAGCCTTTGAATAATGGAGGCGGGAGGCTTCTTTGCTCCTGGGAAGAATTGGCGAGACTTATTTTCTAACTCTTAACTTCTTTTGAGTGACAGAGGTGGGTTTTCTAAAAGAGAAAGCATCTCAAGAATTGGAAGAGATGGAAGTGGCTCTGGTGATGGGGAGCGGGTTTGGGTTCCCTGGCTGAGGGAGGGGCTGGGTTTTGGGGGAATTCTGTGGGTGGTGAAGACCCGTGGCCCTCAGGATGTCCATGGAGGGTGACCATCGAAAGCAGCGCTGAGCCTTCACTGCTGGACGTGTGCTCAGCGCAGAGGGAGCCTCTGGCGGCTGCTCATATGGACCTGTTCTGACGTCAGCATCCAGAGGTTGCAGAGAGCTGGTTCCACGGGCATCGTGGAGCAGAAAGAGCAGCACCGATTCTAAACCCCACGTCCGTCTCGGGTCCACACTTCTCTTCCATTCTCCTTGCGCTGTATAACCCGGAGCATTTCTCAGAGAGGAGGGATGGCAAAACATGGCTGAGACTTCATTTCTTGCTACTTTGGCAAATGGGAACTCTGAGTCTGATTGAATTTGATTTGGGAGAAAGAAATTTTTGTGACCATTTTGCCTCGGAGGGTTGCAGTGCATTTTCAAACCTGATTTTGACATTATTTCTTGTCTGCCGAGCTTCTGTCTTGATAACCTGACAGCCAGGAGAGTCGGAAAGGGCATCCCTGTTTTGCTCTTTTAGATCCTTCCAGAAGTGCTAGGAAGGGAGGAAGGAGGAGTTATGTGAATTCGTTGCAGGGACTCATGGGCATTTGAACCAGCATTTACTGGGATAAAGAGGGAAAGGAATGTGTTTCAGAGACGATGGACTCCTTCGAAGGAACTTGGAAGTTGGACTCTAGCACCCTAAGCTCCATTTACACTTCCTGGCTGTGTGGCCTTGGGCAAACCACATGCCTCTCTGAGCTTTTATTTTCTTTTGTGCAGAATAGATATAATAACTCTGTGGTGGGTCAGGTTCCCCAGGAAACAGACTTTGAGGTGGATATTTGCCTGCAGATTTGTTGGGGAGAGGTCTAGGGCTCAATCCTTGCTGGGGGGACAGGAAATTAGGATTGCGTGGAGGGAGGAGTGGAAGAGTTAGGCAGTTGCGACAGAGACCTCAGCCAACCACCATCTATATCATGAGCTCCCTGGAGCCCCGTAGAGTTGTCCTGCCTGGAGGCAGGAGACCTGGGCCGGGCATTGGAGGCAGGCTGGCCCCGGGGAGGAAACGTGTGACTCTGGTTAAGACAGTCCCTTCCACCTGGTGCGTGGAATTCCTGGGGAGGAACTTGGCTGAGAGTTGTCAGCCAACAGAGCTGCCAGCCGCGGGAGGAATGAGTGCCCCCGTCCTGGAGGAGAGATCTGAGTGGCAAACCACAGCACCCATTACAAATGGCCACCTCATGGGGTAAGTAGGAGGATTAAATGCGATAAAGTGAGCCCAGCGATGGCACCCAGCACAGCGCATCCCAGCCTCTCGATGAATGGTCGTTGATGCTATTGTTGTGATTATGACGATTATTACAATCATTCTGATATCAAGAATATTTGTGAAGAAGCTAGTGGATAAAAGGAGGCACGGAGCGGATTCTGAGCAGCTGTAAGGGCTGGGAACTTCCGGGTAAATAATAATCCTTGGGGACCTCAGCGACCTTTGCAAAGTTTCTAATCACCAAGGTGCTGACAGTAGATTTTCATCTCGAAAAAGCTGCGGAATCTGCAAACAAAGGAACCAGAGTGCCTCCAGAAGGGAAAGCCAGAACAAAGCCGAGGTTGGAACAAAGCCATTTTGCATTTGAACTGTCCCTGGTTAAAGGTTCTCTGGGGCCCAGAACACTCCTGCCACCAACCAGGATGTACTCTTTTGTTTCTTAGTTGCGGTTTTATTCTGCCTCCTTGCTAGGCTGGATGCTGCCTGGGACTTGACTCATTATTTCCAGGGGAGCAGGGATGTGTGCCTAGCACTCGAACTTACCCACGACACCCTGAGGCCCCTGCCGCAGGCTTGTCCCTCACTCTTGTCCCCACTGGGGCAGCCTTTGATCCCTGAACAAAGTGCCGAGTCATCAGGATATGCTGCCAGAGCCTCAGGAGACGCCAGAAGCCTATTAGAGCCGCCAGGAGTTTGGTATCCAAGTGGCAGCCTTCTCCTCCTCTCCTGGGTGTTCCGAGCGGCCGGGCCCAGAGGACGCCCTTGTCATCAATGGGGATGTGAGGACATTCCTTGTGGGTTTTGTTTGCCATTGTATCCCCGGAATTGTCAGGAGGCTTGGTACATAGGAGATGCTCAGTGAATATTTATTTATTGGATGAATGAATGAATCAATTCTTCTAGAAGATACTGCAAGGCCAAAACTCACTCTCCTGATTTTTGGGCCCCCGGAAGGAGGGTGCGTTGCCAAACACTGAGATGTAACTGTCTCTGGGTTGTCTCCGGGTGCATCACTTCTCTGAACCTGCGGCCCCTTAGGGGTTGTGTGCATTCTCTGGTCTCCTGTGTACGAGCTTTCTAGTGATGGAGAAGCATAGGATGCCATGTTCTTTCATGTGCTAGAGCCGTTACACAGGGCAACCCCTGATCCAGGCGGTCTCTACAAATCAAACGCAGATGGGAGCTATTTGCCCTTTGCCGGACCAAGAACAGGGCCATGTTCCCTGGGAGAGTATTTCAAGTCCTACCTATGCTGTTGCCCATCCAGCATCACGTCCCTCTCTCCCGTCATGGCCATTAGCTGCTGTCGTACCTGTGACTTCGGGACCCCTGACCGCCTGCATCTCAGCCTCGTCTCCTTCCTTCTCCTTTTATGGGACCTTGTGTGGCATCCTCTCTTGCAGCTGTGCCAAGCCCTCCTTGACTTGAAGCCGCATCCCAGGCCTCACGCCGCACAGATCCCTCCCTCCTACAGAATTCCTTACAGCTTCTGGGCAGATCCTTCTTGGCTGTAGGGCTTCCCTGCGCATCGCAGGGTATTTAGTGGCATTCCTGGTCTCTACCCACTAGATGCCACTAGCACTCCCTCTCATAGCTGTGACAACCAGACACATCCCCAGACATTGCCAAATGTCCCGAGGGGCTGGGCAGATTTGCCCCTGCTCGAGGCGCTGCCTTAGACACGCTGCTCACGGGGCTGTGAAGCCCCTGCTGTCCGCGCTGTGAACATGCTTCCAGACCATTGCATCGCACAACACGACAGCTATGGTGGTTGTTTGAAAGAGCTCATCAGTTCACGCCCACTCCCTGTTTAGAGCCCATCAATTGCTTCCCACGGCCCTCGGGGTGAAGCTCCGTCCACCGTGTCCCCTTAGGTGTTGTTCTCTCTTCAATCTCATCTCAGGCCACCCTCTCCCTGGACCTCGTGAGATAGAGCCCAGCCCAGGGAATTCTTAGACAGCAGCTCAGGTCCCAGGTTCTCCCAGGGGAGCTACCACCGGTACCAGCACAGATGCCAGCACTTGACCTGCTGTAGCAGATGCTCGGGGCGCCCTGCTCATCCCCCTCAGCCACACCTGGGGTCTCCCTTCACATGCTTACTGACGGTTTCCTGTGACACTTGGGGTGTTCCACTCCCTGGGGTGTCCTTGGCCTGTGCCTCAGACAGGCAAAGCCCAAGAGTTAATGCCCCAGGAGCGATCCTCAAGGGGTGAGACGTGGCGGTTGGCGGTAAGTAGCCCACCTTCCTTACCGCTGAGTGTGATGGTTCTGACATGCGCTCCGGTTATGCAGACCGTCTCCGGTGAGATGAGCCCCAGTTGCGCATCACAACTCACGCATTAATGCACCTGCTGTTGGCTTTCTCCCCTCCCTGTCTGCCTTCCTCCCTGCCCCACCGCAGCTTCCTGAGATCACCCCCCTAATAAAGGACATTCACCAGGTCCCGGCTCAGGCTCAATTTGTACATTCATCCTTGAAGGGTGACAAACGGCTCAGCATAATGTAGACACGACCCACCCACCTCTGTGGCTGGTGAGGAATGAACCTTCGAGACTCCCGGTGGTTCTGATGACTGCCTTGCATGGCTCCAAGTCTCCCAGGTGGACAGCAGTGTGTGGAGCCTCTTTAGCAAGAACGTAGGGAGGTCATTTCAGCCTGAGAGGCAGGCAGCTGAGTGAAGTGGGAAGGGGAGAGAATGGAGCTGAGTGTCGGGGTGTGAGTCTTGACTCTGCCATGTGATCTTGGGCAGGTTACTTCCTTCACCTCGATTTTCTCCTCTGGAGGACCGTCATGTGATTAATTATCTGGACAGAGGCACAGGGAGCAGGGAGGGGACACTGCAATAATTATGCCAGAACCACGGCATGAACCTGGTGGGGGGTCCCCTTACTCGTCTGCTATGTGGAGATAAAAGCGCTGTTGGGGAACCCACATTAAGACGTGTCACTATTTTAACCCTTGTAGTAATCCTACAGGACAGGTACGATTGCTACCCCATTAGACAGATGAGTAAGCTGACATGGACGGAGGTTTGGCGAGTGGCTTAGGTCCGGGCACATGTTCACTGCTCTTCACCATGATGCTATAGTAGTGGGTGAGGGGTGGTGCTGCTGGCTCTGCCAGGTGGACACCAGCCGTCCAAGTTCTATGCCACACTTTCTGAGTGCTTGCTCCATGCTGGCATCTTACCTCCATCATCCCATTCATCCTCGCCTCTACCCTATGAGGTCCAGGCACTGCTGTATCCCCACTTGCAGACCTCATCTCTAACCACTACGCTCGCCTGCCTCAGATTCGGAAACGATCTCCCAGGGTTCTTGGTAGAGAGGTTCCGACAGAGCACCGTACAGTGTCAGTTGGTTACCTGGGAGTCTGGAACCTTCCAGAGCCATTCTCAGACTTCCTGAGACTCCTGAAGACCCATTCCTTGCAAACCGCATGCATGGGCTGAAGCCTGTCTGCATCATGCTCAGCCATCAGCCGCCCTTTCATTATGAATGTATAAACGGAGCCTCTGTTATTTTTCAAGGCCATAAAACTATTCGTTTAACGTACCTCCTGCTCGGCCCATCGTCACAGATAAACATAAATAAATCATACCACTTTTCCATGAATTATGCATTAAACACACATCTGGAAAACTTCCCCATCAATGGTAGAACTTTGAACATATGGGGTTTTAATTGGACACTAAATCAATTTTCCTATCTCTGTTGATGGAATTTAAAAAATATTCCTAGCTTTATTTCCAATGTCTGTCCTTATTACATGATACAAAATAAAACCCTCCCTCAAACCCCTGATTTTGATTCCTCCTGCTTGCACTCGCTTCCCGTAATTCAAATCTCAGCCCGGGTACCTATGATAGAGGGATTAAAACGGTGGTTGACCAGGCAAGCAGCAGAGGGTTCAGATAGCGTTGAAGAGTAAAAGCAGGAAAAATGATCGATTGGATAACTGAGGAAATATGCACGTGTGGTGTGAGCTGAGAGCAGAGGCTCTATAGCGGAGGGAGTCTGGGATGGGGGGAGAACAAGAAAGAGAAGAGGAAAGGGGGAGAGGGGATGCGCATGGTGGAGGTGGCGAAATCATCCACTCTTTGCCAAATTCTCTAACATTAACAGGTCATTCAGTTTGTTCTCCCGTTCACGAAGTATGGGCTCCATTCTACAGGTGAGAAAACTGAAATTTAGGAAGGTCATGGGATTTTTCCAAGGTCATATTAAGCGTCAAAGCCAGGATTCAGTCCCAAGTGGTTCTGGCTCTAGAGCACTTGCTTTTTCTCATTTGAGAAGGGCTTGGTGGTCAGTTGTGAAATCTTCTTGGGGCCACACTGCCCTGATAAATGACAAGGCACCATTGCTTAATGAGATGTAGGGGATTGATGAAAGAGCACCGCTAATACGTCGGTGCGTTTCCTACCTAAATGCTATAATTTCTCAGGGGTCTCTGGGATAAGATATAAGACCTTATATATTGTGAAGCAATGAGCTCCATGTCAGTGGAGGTAACCAAGGACAGCCCTCTGATGACTCCTCTGAAATATCACCAAATGAACTCAGAAGTCCCTGTAATTGCATTAATGGGAGTGTTTTAGGCTCAGTGCCCAACCACAAGAGAGGAGGAATGTTCCTCAGTTCCGTTTAAATCAGAGCCCTTTGCACATCTCCTCAGACATTTGTCCCATTCATCTTCATAGTCAGGTTGTTAGGAATGTAAAGAACACCCCTGAGAGTTGAAACGCTTAAGACCTGGCTGTGACTTCCAGCTGTGTGACTCTAGGCAGGTTTCTAAGCATCTCCCAGACTCAGTTTTCAATCTGTAAAATGGGCAAATAATAGTTCTTACCATCCCTTATGATGCGTATATTGTGTGTTATCCTCCCAATTCATACGCTGAAGTCCAAACCCCCATACCTCAGATTGTGACTATTTGGAGACAGGGCCTTCGAAGAGGTGATTAAGGTTAAACAAGGTCATATGGGTGGGCCCTCTGACTGGTGTCCTTATAAGGAGAGGAAATTTGGGGACACATTAGGAATGTGCACTCATGGAGAAGAGCCCATGTCGGGGCACAATGAGAAGGTGGCCATCTGCAAGCCAAAGAAAGAGGCCTCAGGAGAAGCCAACCCTGCTGGCACCTTGATCTTGGACTTCCAGCCTCCAGAACTGGGAGAAAATAAACATCGTTGTTTACACACCCAGGCTGTGATTTTTTGCCCTAGAAAGCTAACGCGCCATCTCAAAGGGTCGTTGCAGGAATTCAGTGGGTCAAAGCACGTACAGCTCCCAGCCTAGTGCAGGCACTTGGGACACTCAGTGAGCGCTGGCTCCCCACCTGCCCCAAAACCCACGCTGGCCTTATTGCTCCCATAAGCTTCTGGGAACTCCTTGACTGTTCCTTGTTTCCATCATAGTGTCCTGGCACACAGTCAGCACTCAATAATTGTTTACTGAACTGAGTTGCAAATGCAGGGTGCAGGCGGGGTCACTTCTTCAGGTATACGGGCTCCAACCCTGTCTCTACTGTCATCCCTTCCAAGCCCCACCCCAATGCTATTCAGATTTCCTCCCCTCATTATGGAACCTCACTTAGGAGGTCCAAATGGCCTGTGGCAGCCCCACTTTCAACAACAGTCATCCTCTGTTGAGCATTAACTATGTCCTAGATACTGGGCTTTTCATAGGTTGTCCTATGAAAGTCTCATAGCAACCCCACAAGGTAGTAATAATAATATCACTCCCACCTGTGTAGACGAGGAAACTGAGGTCCCAAGAGGTTAATTCTCCCAAATTATCTTCCCAGTTAGGAAGTGATGATGCCTACAGTCAAACCTGCGTTGATCTGATCTCAAAATCAGTGTGTTCAACCAGTCACCAGTAGTACTTGAAACTTAGACTCAATGGTTAATGACAATGACAAAACAACAACAATAACAGTACTGTCTATTGATTACTTGAGGCGTTCTAGGCATTGTGCTAAGTTATTTACCAGCATTTTCTCATTTAATCCTTTCAACAAACCATAGGTAGGTACTATCATTTCCTCCTTTTGCAGATGAGGAAACTGAGGCACAGAGGGTTCGATGACTTGTCCAAAGTTGCATATCTAATGAGGAGTAGAACAGGATGTGGACCTGAGAGCCTCTCCTCTTAGTCACTGCACCGTATTGATAATTACTGAGCAACCGCCATGGGTAACCTCTGTGACTCCTCATGTATTTCAGCATGATAACCCTCTCCTGGGGAGGCCCAGGGAGGCAGAGAGCATTATCTGGAGGTCACACAGCCAGTGAGTGGTCGGGCAATGACTTTTAGACCCCTCAGACCCCAAGTCTTTCTACCGTCTCTGTGTGTGCTCCTATCACTCCATTTCTGCTTTTTCTGACCTCATAGCTTCTCCCTGGTGGCCTTGAGGACTTTTTCACCCCGAAAGATGGAGACTCCCAGTGAGTGACTGACAGTCAGGCATTCACAGGGGAACCGGTCTGGAATGGACTCAATGCCTATTTCCTCATTATTTTGATTCTGAGCTTCTGTAAATCGAAGACTCAGCAGCACGAGGATTAGGCAATTTTCTTGCCTCCTGTAATGTACTTTCTCTGTATTGGTTCTTTCAAGGCAATTATTTGAGGCCTTCAGATTGCTCCCGCAGGCAAGCTGAGGAAGTCGGACGGCGCGTCTTCATATTCAGACACATCTTAGGACTCCTTTCATCTCTAACGTGGACTCACAGACACAGGAAGGGAAAGGCAGGGCAAAAAGCAAAGTTTCTCCTTAGACTGGAGCTAGGGTCCCCCCCCCCCACGCAAATCCTCTGTGTAAAAAACATACGTTGAGCCCCTCTATTCTCTTCCACGTTATCCTCCCAAATCCTTGTACCGACCCTCTGAGATGGACACTGTGACATCCGTTTCTCAGTAGAGGAAACGAGGATCATGGAGGAGAAAGGAAATTTCTCAGGTAACAGAGCAAGTCTCCAGCCCTTTCCATCTTTCACTCATGTCTCCTTTCTTTGAGCTCTCAGAATATAAATCACCTCTCTCCTCGCTTCGCATTTACTAAGATGTAGCCTTATCTTTTATTTAACTCCTTTGGAGAGGCAGCAGAGTGTGGAGGTGAAAATGATAAGCTCTAGAGTGGGGGAGCTGTGGATTTGAATCCTGGCTCCATTTAACCTCTCTGAGCCTGTTTCCTTTTCTGTAAAATGGGGATAAAAAGAGTCCTTCACTCATGGAGTTCTTTTGGAAGAAAATAATATATTTCGAGTAGTTGGAAGAGTTCCTGCACACTGGAAATGCTTAATAGAGCTGAACGGACCTTGGTGCTTGTGTCATCATGGTTACTTTGTGTGGGCACAGTTATGGAAAATGCTGAGAGGAGAACCAGGCATCCAGGTCTCAGTTATAAAGTCTGCAAATTCTAGCTGTGTGGCTTTGAGTAACGCACTCAAATTCTCTGGGTTTCAGTTTTTATTTCAATTCTGTCCAATGAGGACATCGACTTTGGCTCTGCTCGCTGGACCGGAGACTTGTGGGGGCTCAGATGGCACTGTGACCTTGGACAGCGCCCGGCAGCCAGAAGAAAGTGTACCAATGGTACCTACATCACAGGACTGTCGTGAGGATTAATAAGACAACGACTGTGACGTGGTTAGCACAGAGCCTAATGTATTATGGTTGCTTAATACTACTATAACATCACAATTATTGATACTGAGCACTGTGCTAGGGGGATGTCCTTAGGAAACTAGCATTTATTAAAGTGACTTTTCATTCATATTTTATCTAATCCTTACAGCAGCCCAAGAGGGAGATGCTGTGTTTACGCTCTGAGGGTTTACAAATGAGAATCTCAGTTCCCCTGATTGTAAAATGATAACAACAACAACAACAACAACAACAAGTACACAGCTTACAGGGCTCTTGTGAATTTCAGTGAAAGGCGGAGATTATTAAATGCTTAGAAAATTGCTTGGACCCTGGAAGCACTCAGTATATATCTGGTATTGTTTTCCCGATTCTCCTGGTCTTGCCGGAGAAGAGGCATTGTCTGTCTCCATGGTTTTAGGAAGTAAATCTGCAGAAAACATGAAGTTGACTGGTCTGTGTTCTCAACATTATTTGAAGAGCCCAAGAGACCCGGGCCATACGGCGTCCTGGTGGCAGCAATGATGACAACATCTGTAAAATGCAGAGCATGATCCACTTGCAGCAGGCGCGTCAGTGGGGGCCCAGGGGCACCGGGGGCAGGGTCAGAGTCTGAGTGCTCAGAAGGGGAGCCTCCTTAGAGGAAGCTCTGCCCATCTTCTTGCTGTTTCCCAGACATTCCAGGCCCAAGAGTCACTTTTAAGGGAAAGGAAAATCCCACCAGGGGTTGGAGAGTCCTGTCAAGAAGATCAAAGCATCAGTATAAATATAGACTGGTTTTCTATTGAGCTCCCTGTCAACTGTTTATGGATAAGGATATGTGACGGGGCGAGGTTTATTTTATCTTTAGGGAGTGCGGACCCAACAGGCCTGCTCCAGTGCAATTATTTCTGAAATACCCTTGAGAATTTGGTCTTTGCAGCTCAACCTCTGAATCGTGCTTAGGGTATTGGTAAGACTGTGTGCACGTGCGCGTGCGTGCAAACTCAGTTATTTTCAATTCCTGTTCCCTCGAGCCTCTCTTCTCTTGGCAGGAGCCCTCAGGGGCCACTTGGCAGATGGCTGCTGGTCCTTATCTGCAAAGAGCTGTCAGTCATGAAGCACCTTGGGGCTGACAGTGTTTCACGAGGGCCCTTGTACCATCTCAGGGCAATCGGATCTAGGGGGCTCCAGAGGAAAATTTAAAAATGAGAAGTAGACTCAGACACTCGCTGGTTCTTTTTCTGACATGTTTCCAGAAACTGCTTAGGTGGCTTCTGTCTCAAACAGTTGTAACAGCACTAATAATTGTTACAGCCCAGGGGTTGTGCCCCGTTCATAACAGGGCGACCCCGATATAGGAGGGAGTTGAATTACCTTGGAACGGAGCTAATGAGAGTTGAGTGCATTCATTAAGGTCTTCCCCCACACAAGTTGGGGCAGGTGGAAGGGAAGTCAAATTTAAATGAGCTAGGTTCAAGAGAGCAGAGCAGCAATTTTAATAAACAAAATCTCACAGAATAGGGTGTTAATATCAAGGATCCGAGATCCCTGGAGGGCGAATGACTTCGCAACAAAAATAATGGTGATTATTGTCTTGTTCGTTCACTCAAAAAAGTACGTGTTGAAAACCTGCTTTGTGCCAGGTCCTGTTCTTGGCGCTGGGAATACAGGCATGTCCTGACCTTCACGGTCTAGCAGGGGAGACAGTCTCTCAACAAAGGATTTCACTAATCAATGTAATTGCAAGGAAATGCTCACGATGCTCTGAGATTGCAGAAAAGGGAAGCAGGTAAAAGTTGGGGGTTCGAGGAAGCGACATTTAAGGTGAGCATTGATGATTATTTCTACCATTTCTGCTGCTGTTACGACCACTAATTTACAGTGTTGTCACTCTGTAGTTACTATTATCACGGTTTCTTCTTCGTCTTCTCCTCTCCTCCTCCTCCTCCGCCTGTTTGGCATATTCAGGAGTAAAGCAGTCTATGTTTTTTTCAAGAAGAATGAGTTGCATGACCACTCAGTGCAATACGAAGGATGAATTGCACTGTTCCGAATTATCGATGAAGAAATGGAGAAATAGAAATGTTAGGTAGTCTTTCCATGAGGGGGCAGCTAGTTAGCAACAAGAAACCCTGAATTGCCGTTTTAAATCTCATTTCCACCATCTCTGTTCATGGCATGACATTTCAGGAATTCCGTGGTGTTTCCCGCTGGAATGCAACTTCTGGAAGCTAGGGTTTTGTCTGTTTTGTCCACTGATTGCTCCTCAAGGCTTTGAGTGGTGCCTGCTACACAGGAAGACTCACATATTACAAGGACCAACGAGGGAATGTTGAAGAATGAATGAATGATGAATCTTCAGAAATACTTTATCATTGTAATGGATTCCCCTCCTCTGCCCAACCTCTCTTTCTCTGCCTGCAAATGGAATGTCGCACATCTGTCCAGAAATAGTCCAAAAAATCAGTCCATTACAATGAAAAGATTTTGGAATTCTGCACATGGCTGCATTATTCAAAGTCCACATCACGAGTTTGTACTTTCGGATTAAAAGTTCGGGAAGTGATTTAAATCTAGTTAAAGATTTAAACCACCTCCCACCTCCACTCCCAACCCCCGACCATTCACATTCAGTGGTGTTAAAGATCAATGTGCAAGTAACATTTATTTTCCTGGAGCAGACTGCCTAAAGAGGAGCATAGCTTTGAGATCGTGCTGTGCCAAGAATGGGTCAGCTGTAGCTCCGTAAATGATTCACTGGGCTCTTTAGGCATATATTATGATGCTTCCCCTCCTGTACTTAAGGACATTTAGGCGTGGAAAAAAGACAGGATCATGTAATAAAACGAGAACAGGTGTGGGAGTCAGACGGTCCAAGGTTAACAGCTCCATATTCAGACCTTGGACAAGTCATTACATTTACTGGGTCTCAATTTCTTTAATTTTTAAGCAGAAACACTCATACCTGCTTCTTAGGCATGTGGCGAGATTTATGTAGGACAACTTAAAAACTCCAAGCCCGACGCCAGGCATAGATTAGGTAATGCAATCCATGTAATTTTCCTTCCTCCGTACCTTGGAGAATCGTTTCCATAACGGAGAAGGACCTTTGCAAACTGTGAAGGGCTGCATCCTGTGGGGAGTTGCCTCTCTCCCTGTCCTCATCTCCTGCTGCATGCTTACAAAATTCTAGGTTTCAGCCATGTGGAACTGCGTAGGCTCCCAAATGGATCAGACTCCCCATGTTCCATCTGATTGTCACATTATCTCCGTAAATCAAGACCCCGCTTGTTTCCCTCATTAAACTTTCTCCATATAGCAACTCCCTGGTTCCATCTAGTTGATTTCACTTCCTTCTTTGAGCTGCCCAACAAACCCGTAATTCGCCTCCATTACCTCTTAACACTTAGTATCATGTTTATTTGCTTTGGTTTCTTTCTCCTCCAACTGGAGTGTGAGCTCACCCAGGACAGTCTGTCTGATGCAAGCTGTATGCCTGGCACTTAGCATATAATTGGAGTTCTAGAAATATTTCCTGAGTCAGTAAATATGATTGTTATTACTATTATTGGAATGATAAGAATCTTCTCCAAACTGAAAAAAAAAGCAATATTACAGTAGGTGAAACACAAAGGGATCTTGAATATTATCATGCAGTCCGTCAGGCAGCGGACCAGCCCCTGCCAATATCTTAAGGATGGTGGAGTTAAACGTCTTCTGTCATTCTTTCATTACTTACCCTCTCCTGAACTAACGGTGCCCATCCTGGTCCTCTCGGTAGACACCCAATATTGTTCATGAACCAATAGAGTTCATATGGGCCTTCTGGTCAACAAGATAGCCACGTACGGAGAAAATTAAAACAAAAGTAAAAGCTTGTCTGGGAAACCTAGTAAAGTGGATGATGTCACGTTAGAACTTTATGCCCAGTCCCGCCCGGAGTAATTCACCATTCTTCTTTGGCTCAGTATACTCTGCCTTCTGTGCCCACCATCCCAGTAGAAGTGCCCTCATCAAGCCACCAATGTCCTTCTTGTTGAAAAGAGCATGGGCACTGTCACTCTCCCTCTTGCTTCTTCTCTCTGCAGAATTTTCCAGAATTGACCAGTCCCTCCTTCCTGAAAAATCCTCCAGGATTTTTCTTGCCATCTCTATAGCAGTAAATGAGGGCATTGGTTAAGGAGGCAGATAGTCTGAGAGCGAGTCCTCACTCCACTCCTACCGAGTGTACGATCCTGAACAAGCTCCTTCACCCGCCTAAGCCTCACACTGTCAGGTGAAGAAGGAGTGGTACCGAATTCAAAGGATATAAAAATGAATAGCTCTTGCAACCCTCATAGCACGTGATCGGCGTAGAGGGCGTTCAGTCGAAGTTAACTGCGTCGTTATCACATTCTCTTAGTGTTTACTCACATCTCTGGTTTGTTTCTGAGCCTGTTTTTCTGGCCTCCACTCTTCTGCTCTTTCCTTAAAAAGAGTGTTTCTCCAGGGTTCTCTCATAGGCTCCCTTTCCGTTTCAAGCTAAGCCTCCTTCCTAGGAAGGCTCAGCGGCCGCCATAGCCTCAGGGACCATTTTTACCTTGAGGATTTCCCTTCATCTATGCTTCTAGCCTAGTTTTTCTCCTGAGTTCCACACTCAAACTATGTGACATCTTCTCTTGGACATCTCCCAGGGACCTCAGACTCACTCTGCCCCAAATGGAATGTACAGCCTTCTCCTGAAGTCTGACCTTTCTCCAGGGGGCCACCACCTTGTGACCCACCCAGGTGCTCAAGCCAGAGTCTTCCCCCACCCCAGCCAGCCATTCATTGTGTCCTGCTGTTTCAAATCATCTGTCCCCACTGTGTCCCCATCCCGTCTGGCCTAGATGTCTCCAGTAGCCTCTTAATTGGTCCCCCTGCTGCCATTCTTGCTCACCTGCACTTCCTCAGCCAGCTGGAGTCATCTTTAAATAACGAAAACCAGATCATGCCATCCCCC
Organism: Equus quagga; assembly: GCF_021613505.1. Taxonomy (NCBI): domain Eukaryota; kingdom Metazoa; phylum Chordata; class Mammalia; order Perissodactyla; family Equidae; genus Equus; species Equus quagga. The sequence goes on from NC_060273.1 coordinate 7,809,127, forward strand.
TGCCTGAAACGCGTCAATAACTTCTCTTTATTCTAAGACTAAAATCCCAGCTCCTCAGTATGGCATCTTGGATGCTGTGGTGTGTTGCTCTGATCCCCCGCAAGACCAAGGCCTTCATTTTCCCAGCCGCTGGAGTGTTGACTGCTGATAGCTCAGAGCTGAGTGCCCCGCTAGACGGGGCGCTGCCTCGGCCGAGGTTTGCCCCTCTGCAGGGGAAGACCCCAACCAATGACTGGGGCAGTGTGGAGACACAAAGGTCTGGCTCTCTTGCTTCAATGTGGGGCCACTCCAGCGCCCCCTGTGGGATCACTGGAGGTCTCGCTTGTCCACCTGCTCCCTCTGCCCAGTCCGGCTTCCCTCCGTCTCCCACAGGTGTTGAGCCTGGGATCACTCCCCAGTGAGCCTCCTGCATGCAAATCTCCACTCAGAGTCTGTTTCCCGGGGGAACCTGACCCACAGCATAAGGCTTGCAAGGTCCCCCAAGATCTGGCTCCAGCACAATTCCCCGCGTAAGGTGGCCACCCACTGAGTCCCGTGGGTTGATCGGCTGGTTGGCTGGCTGGGGTGACACACGGAAACATGGAGTGAGGTGAAGAAGTCTCTTTCACGTGGTCAGCCCCGGACATTTGTTCGGGGGCTCTCGGGGCAGAGGCAGAGGACATGCAGGCAGCTAATGGGCAATGCAGACCCCACGTAGCTGTTTCCATCAGTAACGACGGGAATCTGCAAGCCAGGGAGCACAGGGGAGGGTGGGAGGGGTCTGCCCGTGGCTTTCTCTTATTGTTAATGCTTTATTAGCAGAGCATTCACTTCTGAATCGATTTTCGTGCATTCTCTACTCTGCGAAGCCAGGAACAAAAAGAAAAGGCAAAATTTCAGAATGTGCTTTTCTTCTGCAGCCAATGTTGCTGTTTCTGAATTCTGCCTTTTTAAATGACTTGCTGTGGGAACAGCAAGGGCAGATTGCTGGCAGGGTTTGTTATGCTTCTTGGGACTAACCTGATCTCATCAAGCACAGAGAAATGGCAGAGGGGCATCCTGAGCATGACTCCCAAGCTTGGAGCTCGCTATGCCCTCCCTTGTCTCCAGGTCTTTGCACATGCTGTGATGTCTGCCTACGTCACCCTCCCCTGCTTTATCTATCTGCATAACTCCTGCTTGTGCTTTAGGATTCATCTCAGATATGGCCTCCTACAGGATGTCTTCTTTGACTCCTCTCTAGGATTGTATACCTTTCCTCTGCCAGCTACCCCAAATTATCTGGTAATTCTTATTTCTCTGTTTGCGTTGGCCACTAGGGAGCTTGGTGCTCAATTTGTAGGTTACCAGTAAGCTTTTAAATATGGATGCTAGCCTTACTTTCCACTTCATCTTATTTTGCTTACACTTATTTTCTCTTCCCTTAATTTTCTGACTAGCATAAAGTTGTAATTTTGTACTGACTCCAATCATTTTTTTTAAAGCAAGAGGCATTTTTTAGTGATCACATGTGTTGTAATTGACTATCTACTTATCTGTTTTCCCCACTGGTTTGTGGGTTTATGAAGAGAAGATGGTGACATATTTTCATCCATCTACCTCAAATGCCTGGCACCTCGTAGGTCCTCAAAAATATTTGCTGAGTGAGTGGACTATATCTAAGGAGTCAGGGGAAAAGAGTGAGTCTGGTGTTTTGGGGGCTTTTTACTTTGGACCCAGTGCTTTAGAGAAAGAAAACGGAAGCAGCCAAATGCTCTGTTTATTTTTTTCCTACAAAGACCATGGATGATTTCTTGACCACAAGGCCTAGAGAAAGAAGGAAGGAGTGAAGCTATGAGAGGGAAAGCATCTCATTTAAGAAGCAGCCCTTCAACTTAGCCGTGACGAGGCCATTTGTTGAATTGGCGGGGCCAGGCTGACATTGCCAAAGTACGTAAAACGCTGAACAGAATCCATTAACTTCGTTTTTAAGCTTTAAGTGCATTTTCACCTTCCCCATGAAGTAATAGTTATTTCTGTTTATTTTGCAGCACTGTATGACACAGTGATTTTCATACTCCTGACATTATCACATTTAATATGGACAATATCTCCTGGGGAAGGTCCTATTATCCTCATTTTACAGAGGAAAGATGTGAAGCTCAGAGAGGTGAAGTAACTTACCTAAAGTCACTCAGCTAAGAGTGAACCAGAATTTGAGCCTCGTCCATCTGACCCCAAAGCCCACTCTCCGGCTTTTCCTCCATCATTCTTTCCAGGGTGCTCTCCCACTCACTGTCTTTGTCTCCGCCCCAGATGCCCCACAGCGAGCACATGCACCCCAGTAGTTTTATTACAGTGGATTTAGAGCAGTGGTTCTCCATCTGGGGCGCGATGTCCCCCCAGGGGACACTGGGCAATGTCTGGAGATTCTTTTGGTTGTCACACCTGTGTGCGTATGTGTGTGGGAACATAGGTGTGGGGGGGGGCATATGCGTGTGTGCGCTATTGGCATCTCGTGGGTGGAGGTCAGGGATGCTGCTCAGCATCCTACACTGCACAGCTGTGAATTATCTGGGCCAAGACGCCAATAGTGGTGAGGTTGAGGAACCCGCCCTGGAGAGACTGCTTCTCTCTCCTGGCCCCTCAGCAGGCTCTCCCGCCACCGTGTCCCCCCTCTGCGTCTGCAGAGAAGCCTGGACAGCACCCAGGGAGCTGGCCCTACACCCCAGGCCCAGTGCCTCTGCTTCCTGACAGCAGTCAATGATGTGGGGACAAAGATGGATGATAACGTGGACAGAGAAGTTCCAGGAGGAAATCCAGGGCTCACTGGGCGCCTTTTCAATCTGACCCATTACTGACCCGTTTCTTTCTCTGATGTCAAAATAGGGGGGCAGATATAAGCCACATTTATTAGTGTGGAACTGGGTTAGATTTGAGGAAGGAACGGATCATTTTTCATGGGCAGCTCTTGGGGGCAAGACTTAGAATTTCTGCCAGGTTGGAGACAGGGATAAAATTACTAAGAGAGAAAACTGGACGGTCCACAGTTGGTCCTCGTGTAAGGCCCGGGGACGTTAGCTCTGTCTGATATTCTTGAATTCTGTCCCCACAATTTGATGTGCCAATGATGGATTAAACTAGTGTTCATCCCCCTCTATGTGCCAGGCATTATGCTCAGGGCTTCATCAGTGCGATGCTAATTAATCTGAATACCCGCTGATGAAGTAGGCACCATCATTACCCTTAGTTCACAGGGAAGGAGACTGACCCTTAGGGTGGGTGAGCAGTTTCTCCAAGGCCACCAGATAATAGGACGGAGAGCTGAAATTTGAACCTGGTTGTGATTAACCCCAATGACTAAGCTCTTCACTGGTGTCTAAGGGCTCGATCTGGCCCTTGAATATTTTTGTTTGACCTGTACAGTGTTTTTTAAAGTTATTATTTGCTAATAGTTAAAAAACTGAAGATTTTACAAAAGTCGGATCTCTTAACTCATCCTAAAAAATAGGAATATCTGGTAACACCCACATTCCCACCTGGCAGCGATCGGCCGACACTGAGCCATGGCTGCCCTCCTTAGACAGTGCTGTCGCTCATTTATGCAACCTGCTGTGCACCTGCAAGTACCTGAGATTTTGACCTTTTGTCGAAACCACTCTGGCATGCAAGTGGAGTGGGGGGAAGAGGGAACAATGCCCCTCCTGTGTTATGAATATTATTCCCTTTGCATCCTCTACCCACGGGCAGCATAACCCAATCTGACCTTGAACTTGACCAGCTCCTGGTTGGGTCAGAAGCATGGGAAACTTCATTGCCCATCACTGTGGCTTGAGGTGTGTAGAAAAGGCAGGAATCCAGACCTCCTTGGAAGGCTTGAAAAGGCTCAGGCATTCTCTTCAAATCTTCCCTTAGCTTTTCAAAAGCCCTGAGTTTCAGAACTCCTACAGGTATTGTTAAGCCAGATGTCAGGGCCAGGTCAACCCCCTTGACTATCACAGGCATAATTCTGGTGCCCAGAGGGAACAAAACCAGGTAAAGAGGCCCCGTTTGCAGAATTCTGACTTAACAAGGCTTATTTATGTCTTTGTGCACTTCAGGTTACAACAGCATTGTCTTTCCTATCCATAAATAATGTATAAATGTGTGTTAAGTCACTGTGCATGCTTTTGAGCCCTGGGAGAGGCAGAAGGACAAAGGAATCAGCCTTACCCAGATGCTCAGAGAATACACATCGCTACCCTTCTTGCATTAAACATGGCATTTGGCTCACTCTTGGAGAGAAGTCCCAGGGACTGTTTTTATATACTGTCGTGGATTCAAAGTGGCTGCCAGTTAAAGACCATAAACTCATTGCTGGATGATGATGATGAAGATAAGAGAGCATCTCTGTTGAGAGCATCTGTGATGTACTATGTTGGATGCTTTACGTGCATCGTCTCCAATCTTCACAACGACTCTTCGCAGTTGGTGGTATTATTTACATTTTGCAGATGAGGAAACTGAGGCTCCTAGAGGCTCCCTGCCTGAGGCCCCAAGCTAGGAAAAGTCATAGCTGGTATTCAAATGTAGTTTGATTTGCTTTCCAAACCTTCCACCCTGCCACATATGTAAATTCTCCAGCAATTGAGATTAAACTATTTGGGCTACCTAAGAGTACCATTTGGAGGAGATCCAGCTACCCCATTTCCTAATTATCCAGTGGAAATCTATGAGTCTAGGAGACTTCAAGCATTTGTCATTGTCAAGCACTCATTTATAACGAACATGGCGAATTAAGGAGCTAGTGAGCGGCGGTGGGCTTCTTCCCTCCTTCCGAGATCACTCCCGACAACGCACGGGCCCCTCTCCCCGGTCTTCCTCTAATTAGCAAAGCACAGAGAACATGTTCTGAAAATTGCTAAGTGGTTTAGTGGCTGCTCTGTGTTAAGAAATCTTAACCTTTTATCCGGAGGAGCTCAATTAGCACGAGGCAACCAGTGGTTAATAACAATAATAAAATGAAATGATCACTGGATGAAAGCTTTTCTTCTCATTTCACAGGAATCATTCGTTAAACGCGAGGGGGCTTTTCTTTATCTTTAATTGAAGAGGAAGGAATATCCTGCGTGTGTCTCTAGGGCCTGAATGACAAGATGATGGGGAAGAGAATGGGGGAGGTACTTCCTGAGATCTCTCTTTTGAGGCTCAGGATGGAAACAGGTGCTAAATATGTCCTTTTTCCTCTCTTTTTCTTCTCTTCATTTATTTCTCCATCACCACACATTGCCCGCTCTTGGGGCTCTGGAGGTGCCCTATTCTAACTGATGATTCTGTTTTACTCTGGAGGTATCAGGGAGGAGGGAGGGAATGCAAGAAGGAATTTAAGGAGCAGGGGAGATGGGAGAAAGGAGCAAGAGGTCCCCCAAAAAGATGCAGGAGACAGAGTAACTGATCCGTGCCCAGAGGCGTAACTCCTGAACTGTACCGTGGGCAGGCTGTGTGCTGAGTACTGTTACACTCAGTTCCTCATTTAGTACTTGCCAACCGTGTGATGCTCAGAATTCAAATGACTCACCTGGATCACACAGCTATTAAGCGGTAGAGCTGGGATCTGGATTCAGAGGACCCATCCCCAAAGCCCATAATCTTCTCATTGTTTCATGTTCTCTCCTCCGTGAGAAAGAAATCTGGTTTTTCCATTGGAAGTCTCCCCAAAACACTGCTGGGCGTAGTCTCCTCAAGACTCAGATATAATCCACACCTTTATTCATTCGTCAAATACTTACATCAAGTATACCCAGCGTTGGTGAGGATGCAGAACAACCGGAACTCTCATACGTTATTGGTGAGGATGTAAAATGGTGCAACCACTTTGGAAATAATTATGGCAGGGTTTTGTTTTTTTTAAATATTATTAAACATACGTCTAACAAATGACCCAGCCATTCCATTCCTGGATATTTGCCCAAGAGAAAAAAAACATTTATTCACAAAAAGACTTGTACAAGAATATTCACAACAGTTTTAGCCATAATATCCCCAAATTGGAAATAGCCTGAATGTCTATGAATGAGAGGAGATATGAATAAACTGTAGTACATCTATACAACGGGATGCTACTTAGTAAGAAAAGGAACAGAGTACCAATACACAAAAAACATGAGCGACTCTCAGAAACATTATGCTTAGTGAAAGGAGCCTTACAAAAAGAGTATATATATATAATGCCATTTTTATGAAGTTCTAGGATGGACAACGCTGAGAGTAGAAAAATTCAGAATAGTGTTTGAGGTGGGGATTGACTGGGAAGGGACGTGAGAGGATGTCTAGGGGGTGACAATGTTTTATTTTTTGATAGGACTTTGAGTTACACAGGTGAATGCATTTGGTGAAACCCAGTATTCGTTTCCTAAGGCTGCATAACAAGGTACCATAGATGAGGGGGCGTAAACGACAGCAATCGATTTTCTCACAATTCTGGAGGTTAAAATTCCGAGATCGAGGTGTCGGCAGGGTCAGTTTCATCTGAGGCCTCTCTCCTTGGCTTGCAGATGGCCATCTTCTCCCTGTGACCTCACATGGTCTTCCCTCTGTGTCTGTGTCCTAATTTCTCCTTCTCTTAAGGACACCAGTCGCAATGGATTAGGGCCCACACTCATGACCTCATTTTAAGGAAATCCTTCTTTAAAGGCCCCATCTCCAAATGCAGTCACACCTGGGGCATTGGCGGCCAGGACTTCAACATACGAATTTGCATGGGGACACAATTCAGCCCAGAACAACCAGCAAATACACTCTTAAAATTTGACACTATACTGTACGGAACTTTTCATCAAAAGGAAAAAACTGAGAACAAATGCTGAAGTTAATAATATGCATGCTGAAGTATTTGGGGGGAAATATTTGAATTACTGATATCTGCAATTTACTTTGAAATGCTTCGGAGCGTAAGCTAGATTAATGGATGGATAGATAGCTGGATAGATATGTGATAAAGCAAATATAATAACATTTTAAAGGTAGAATCTATGTGATGAGTATATGGATTGTCACTTTAAAATTCTTTCAACTTTGCTATGTTTGAAAACTTTTATATGGAAAGGTTGGAAAAGTACTTATGGAGCACCTACTGTGTGCCAGGCACTGAGCAATACAGACAAGATTTCTTAGTCAATTCTGATGTTAAAACAAAAATACCATAGACTAGGGGGCTTAAACCACAATTTATTTCTCACGGTTCTGGAGGCTGGAAGTTCAAGAAGAAGGTACCGGCAGATTCGGTGTCTGGTGAGGGCCCACTTCCTGGTTCACAGATGGCCGCCTTCTCATTGTCTCCTCACACGGCAGAACGGGGAGGGAGCTCTCTCGTGTCTTTTTATAAAGACACTAATCCCATTCACGAGGGCTCCACCCTCATGACCCCATCACCTCCCAAAGGCCCCACCTCCTAACTCTATCACATACGAATTTTGGGGGGGACACAAGCATTCAGCCCATGGCAGTCCCAATCCTCATGAAGCTTGCATTTTGGAGTAGTTCATGAGCAGTTGTGGTTTCCAGGGACGTACGCAGTGGGGACATTAATTTACTAGTCGATCAGACTTAACCCAACCTCCATGTGTACCATGCATTTTGCATTGAGCTGCTCAATGCTTCGGTGGCACGTTTCACCTGTAGCTGTTCAATGAACACAGGTCCGTTGGCTTTCTGCCCCGACTCGGATGATGAATGGCACAGCGGCCCCTAGTTATGCAAAGATAATCGCTCCAGGTCCAAGTGGTAAGCCACAGAAATAACAGCAATTTCTATACACCCCAGGAGTCCCTTGTGGGAACTCCTTCGCTAGTTATGATGCGTAGTGATGAAAGTTATAAGCAAGGATGGGAGTGGCAGCTTTATTTTATTACCGTCTGCACACCACAAAAGAGACCCAAGTGGAAATGTTCATTGGAACGCTACCTAGCTAGGAAACCAGCAGGACACAAAATTTATCACGGAATAAAACCAGACATCCACACGAAGCTGCAGTAATATTTTCAATACTGGCTAGACATTTCTGAATTGGAACAAAGGGATTTTTCAACATTCTCAAATGACTTCTAGGGTTATGATCCGAGTCCCATTGAGCAAAATGTTGCCCTGATTCAAGTCACAATAATAGAAAATAAATAATTCTTCCGCCGGGGTTTACATTCAGGGGATTTGCGAAACCTGGGCTGAGATGGAGAAAAACATCTTAGCGTGTTGAAGTATGAGTTCTTCTAGGATGTCATAACCTGTGGCTTTGAATTCTGATTTTTACTAGGCGAACGTAGGCAAGTGACCGTGCCTCTTTAAGTCTCAGTTTCTTTATCTGTAAGATGGAGATAAAGCTACTCGTTCAGAATGTCCTAAGAATTTGAAACAAGGCATGGAAAATACTTAACACATCCTCAGCACTTAGTCTGGCTCATAGATGGTGTTTAGAAAGCGGTAGCAGGGATGATGATGATGGTGACGAGGACGATGGCAACACTGATAATGACAGTGACGATGGTGATGACTTTGCTGGAGGATGAAGAAAAGCAGAAGAACGTGCAGCCAAAATTGCCTGAAACAAACAAGGAGGCAGCTGCTCTGTCTCCCAAAGAATTAAATGGCACGAAATCAACCAAGTAACTTAGGACATGGAGCTGTCTAAAGGTTTGAGTTTAGGCTGAAGAAAACCAACAGAAGGAGACCATCTGGTAGCTGGGGTTGCAATCGGTTCCTCCTTAATCAATTGTCAGTCTGGCTTATGCATAGAGTGCTGTGATCAACTAGTGATGCCTGCCACGGGTTTGGACCAGAGGCGCAGGAACGTACGTGAGTTTATGGACTCTGGTGAAGAAATCACAGGCAGAGTTCTAATACTTTGCACTTACAAATACTCCCAAAGTTTAAATTTTTTCACTGTGTCTACCTCATTAATTTTGAGAGCAAGTGGCATCTATTTATTATTTATTAATAGATCAATAATTGATTATTTTAACATAAATATTAATAATTATTTATTAAAATATTTATTCCCTTTGGATCTCCAGCACATAGACAATTCTTTGGTGCACAACAGATGTTTATTGCATCAAATAAACCTGTCTTTCCAACACTGATGTAGTTAGTACTTATAATATTGTATTCTATTTGGAGGGGCATCTGTGAAGAAGGACATTGGAAACTTTTCATCCATGTGCAACTCTCTCTTCAAAGGGCGCATAAGAGAAATGAACAAGCTGCTCTTAAAAACAATTACTTGGAGCCTAGCCTACCACTTGCTCCACTGAAATGAATCTTTGTAACGCGCCGGCAGGAGCCGTTCTAGATATAACTTAATGACTGGGTTTGTGATTCACCTTCCAAAGCTGTTTATTTGCTTCTCAAAGAGCCACCTTCATTCTAGGTCAAGTCTGGCACAAAAGGGAAATTTTTGTTAAGATTTGACACGCGATGGTGTCACAAGCTTCCCCAATTTCTGTCCAGTGATTGTGGCGATCCATATGGCAAGAAGTGGGGGGGGGGGGGGGGGGGCAGGGGATACGTTGATGACACTGTTTCGTCTAGGAGCCTTCTCTTTGTCCCTTAATATTCCAGATGTTCAGCATCACCAATACCGAGGCAAGACTCTTCTGGAGGACGCCACCCAGGGCCCCAGGAATCATGAGGTTTCCCAGCCCGACTGGTAGGAAGGGGCCCTGTTCCGGCCCCTGTGTGAGGTCCAGGCAGCGTTCTCTAATCCCTTGGGGTGGGTCTTTCCCCAGCCTCGGGTAGCTTCCCCTCACGCGGGTGCTCAGTACTTGAGGGTACCCCCTGCACATCTCCGGGGTTGTCTCTTCGTGTAGCCAGACCACCGCTCTCCGGTCCTTTATCCTGCAAACTCTAGCTATTTCGGATTCTGTGGACTCGTAGCTCCACCTCCTCAACTCAGAGAGTCCGTAAGGCTCTGCCTGGCTTCCGGCTCCCTCGGCTGCATCCTGGAAACTCTCTCAGGGCCGTAACCACCACAGGGCTGGCCTCGTTTGTTTCCTGTCCCATGGGAATCACCGTACTTGATTGCCTCCTGTCCACTGTCTTTAAAACCCTGATTTCTTATATCTTACATCTTGTTTTTATAATAATTTCTGGAACAAGGGTAAATCTGATTCCTGTTACTCCATCTTGGACAAAAGTGGACTCAGGAGGAATAGCATATGAATCTTTCCTAAGTGATAAATCTTGGCAGATAAAGGGGTCAATGAACATTTGTTGATTTGGTTAGATTTTCCGTTTTATTGAAATAGCCTGCTTCGTAGATTTCTTCAAAAACCCTTCCAGAAGCAGAATCTCTGACCTTAAAAGATGGGAGGAAGGTTCAAGGTCAACTTGACCTGCCCTCCGAGGAGCTTGTAGACATGCCGGATGCCGGGTTCTGCCTTCTATGACAGAGGTTTTTAAAAAGCACACTGAGGCATCTTATAAAACAACTGCTTTCGTCCTTGCCTTCCGTGTCCTCATCCACAGGAGGGGAGAGACAGGATGAGGAAGCAGCACAGCGTGAGCTGTGATGTGAAATTACTAAGTTCAATGCTAGTTCTGCTACTTAGCAGCTGTGTGACTTTAGGCAACTTACTTAGCCTCTCTGAGTCTCTGTAAGACGGAGAAAAACATGCCTCCTTGGAAGAGTGGTCAAGGGTTTGTTTGAAAGAGGCAATAAGTTGCCCTGTGCTCTGCCTGGAATATAGTTGGTGCTCAACAAATGGGAGCTTATTTCTGGTGTTATGATTAGATGAGGGGAAGGGGCCCCAGCCTGATCCCTGAGGACTATGTGACTCAGGAGGTGGGCACATGGCTTCTGTGGTCCCTGCCCTTATTAGTCATTACTGAAAGAGCCACAGCAGGGCTTGTCTCAGCAAGAAAACAGCCAAGTGAGCACAGGCAGAGAACATCAGCCCCTCCCCCTGGGACCAGGCACGCAGGCGCAGCCCCGAAGCAGGTGATGCCCCAAAGCCGGGGAAAGGATGCTCCCTCATCCCGAAGCTTCATCACAGCATCAGCAGAGCCGGGAGCTTTAACGAGCTCAGCTGGATCGGATGGTTGTGCCCCTGAGTCAGCGTCCCAGGCCTGGGGGCTGGCTGTCACTGGCCTGGTTGGAATGTCCCTCTGGCTTCAGGGAGGTGAGCCCTTCTGGTGATAACTTATGCACCGGAGGAGGCTGGATTGGTACAACAGAGACAGTGACAGCTGCCACTCCCTGCGTTCTCACTGCTTGCCTTTCCGCCTTCGTCTGCTGTAACTCCTTCGACAGGCATTATGGAACCAATTCCCTCTGGGCTGCTGGGGGATAAGTCAAATTACGTCACCTCCCCGCTTTAGGACCCTTTAAAACCCTCTAAAAACGATCTGTTACACTTGGAATAAAAGCCAAATTTCTAACCACGTCCTAAAATTCTTACGTGATCTGACCCTGCCCCAAACTAATTTTCTCCTCCCTCCCTCCCGCTTTCTATGCTTCAGTGACACTGTTCTTTCTGTTTCTTTAACACACAGACTCTGCTCCAGGGCCTTTGCACTTGCTGTCCTTTCCTGCCTGGGTTATTCTTCTGTGTGACTTGGTCTCATCCTTCAGGTCTTGCTCAAGTGTTAATAGCTTAAAGAGATCTTCCCTGAGCATCCAAAGCTGCTGGGTGAATTGACAGATGCCGTGCTATTAGGAACCATTATTATTTCCATTTTACAGATGACAAAACTGAGGTTCTGAAAGGTGATAGAAGCTGCCTAAGGCCCCACAGCTTGGTGGCATTGCAGTTGAACCTGAAGGCAAGTGACTTTCCCATTGTTTTATATTAGGCTTGCTTGTTTATCAGACTCCACTTCCTCCTCCTCCTCCTCCTCGTCCTCCTCCCCTTTCTCCTTCCTCTCCTCCTCCTCCTCTTTCTCCTGCTTATTCAGAGTCATTTTAGGGTCCAGTTGACCCACATGGTACCGGCTTCAATGGGACATACTCAGACCATGTTTGAATGAGGTGTATGCAAATTTCCTGGACCAGAGTGTTTGCCATCTTCCTTTCCTGCAGGCCCGTGCATCTGTCATTCTTTTATTATCGACAAGGATGGAAACAGCTCATGCTGTGGAGAGACCGAAATTGCCAACACTAAACTCGTCTGCTTTCTGAAGCAGTTTGGGAAACACCACGGGTATCGCTTTCTCCCCTCAGACTAATCCAGTTTAGTGGTGAAAACAGGTCTCAATGCCAAGCACAAATCATATTTCTCTGTCTGTGGGGCCCACCACGGTAGAATCCCCGCCCATTTCCACGCTCACCCAAGCCCGAACATGTCTTCTTTCCCACTTCTCTTTCCTGCTGCCAAGATATGTCTCTTGGCCACATGTTGGATGGACAGACGTAGCTATGAAATACCTTTCTCCTTCTACTGAACTTCCCAGGGCTGCTGGGCTGTCTCAAGGGGAAGTTGGAGAAAAGAGCATTGGGTTGGGATCAGAATAACCCGAGTTCAAAGCTCAGAGCCTCTACTCACCAGATGAAGGAATTGGGAAAATTATTTTTCTCTTTCTGAGCCTCAACTTCCTCATTAGTAAATTCCTTGCTTTTCTGGCTGGTTAAAAGAAATGGAAAAGAGAATAAATTCAGAATTTCCTGGTACACACCATACTAAGCGTGGGAACATAGAATGGTGGTCAAAGGCACACAGACTCTGTTTTGACTAGTTATGCTGGTTGACTATGGGCAAGTTACTGATTTTCTTTGCATCTTGGTTAAGTTCATCTGCAAAACTGGGAGAGCAACAGAACCTTTGTCATTGGATTGTTATAGGAATTATGTCAGTTAATGTGTGGAAAGTCCTTTTAACCATGCCTGGGATGTGGTAAGTGATAAACAAATATTATTATTACAGTTGTCACCAACTTTACCCCAAAATGTCAACAAATGGTGCTTTTGGTTGTTATTTACTCTGATTGTGTTCCATTTTCCTGGCTTTCAAGATCTCTCCACATCCTGGGATGGAAGGAGATTTGAACGATGGGGACTCATTCCTCCCACCAATCCTGGACCACTGTCCTTAGTTATTCGCTTCAACTTATGGTGAGTTGTTTCCCAGAGGACATTTTATCTCCCCAGCAAATAGACCCTAACCTGAGCCACCCCACAGCCCCTGAGGACAGGCTCTGACATACCAGATTCCAGGAAAAGCACAGCAGGGGCTTCCAACCCACAACACCACTGATCAAAGTAATTTGGAAAGAGAGGATGTGGTTTCTTTGAAGAAGATAGCATTCATCCCAAATCAAAATGTCACAGATCATTCCACATCCAGCGTCGACAGAGTAACTGGCTCTGGATTAGGCCTCCTTCTGTACAAACTATAAAACCGAACAAAATTTATGAAGCAACTACTTTTAGTCATTGGACAGTAAACATCCCAAGATTGTGATCCCTCAGTGCAGGGAAACTCATGAAGCGACAATCACACTCCATGTGGTGCTGGCTGGGCACAGCTTTCTGACTGTGGGGCAGAGTGTTGGATCCTAGTGGAAACAGCATTGCTGCTGAGTGGATGAGGCAGAAATCAGAGTTCAGGGCTGCTGAAGTAGCTGGAAATTTCAGGGTAGGGCCCTGGAGAGGAGGGAGCTGCCCAGAGGAGACTCCTTATGTCTGTGTAGGGATTCCTAGAGATTTCTTGGTTGTGGGCTGAGTTGGACACACACCTGCAAGATTTACAAAAAACCACGCCATGGGATGGAGGGGAACAGAGTAGCAGAGGTCAAAGAGTGCTGGGAGATGTTGATGTTCTGGCCTATGCAGAGTGAAGAGATCTTGTGAGCACCTTGGCCATCCTCAGGAGTAAGGAATACACCCTGGAGTAAGGTCTACTTTAGGCCTGTGCTAATGAAACTTAAAACCTAGCCTGGCCAAGACCTGCAGAGAAGTTGACCTTTGGAGATTGAGTCTTTCCAAGTGAGAGGGGTTTGGGAAACATCTTAGACTTTCTACAGATCTATCCTAACAAAACAGAAGACCAAGACTACATATTTTCAAGGTGGCTAGTCAGCAATTCTTCTTACTTTTAGGAAAAAATCACCACCTCTCAGGGAAAGAGAAAAGAATCCAGACCCTCTAGAATGTTTCTTCTTTGATGTCCAGTATATGCTATAAAAATTATTAGATTATGCAAAGAAGCAGGAAAATGTGAACCATAATCAGTAAAAAAGTAGTCAATAGAAACCAACACCAAGATAGCCTAGATGATGGAGAGTGTGACAAAGAGTATCAAGCATCAATTTAAGTATGTTCAACGTCTTAAAGGGAAATATAGTCTTCATGAGTAAACAGATAAAGAATATCAACAGAGAAATGGAAATTATATAAAAGAATAAAATGGAAAATGTGAACTAAAAGTATAGCAATCGAAATGAAAAATTTACTATATGGATTTTATAACAGATTGGAAACTTATTTATGATGAAAAACTCTCAGGAAACTTGAAACAGAGGGATACATCATCTATGTGATAAAGGACATCTATGAAAGACATAGAGTTAACATAATATTTAATGCTAAAATAGTGAATGCTTTCCCCCCTAATATTAGGAACAAGGAAATAATGTCTTGCCACTTCTATTAAATATTTTACTGGATGGAAGAATTAGTCAGTGCAATCAGATATGAAAAACAAAACAAAGGGTATAGAAATTTGAAAAGGATAAGTAAAACTTTTCTCTACTTTAAGATGAGATGATCATTTATGTAGAAAATCTTACAAAAAGTTCTGGAATTAGTGAGTTTAGCGAGGTAATAGAATGCAAGGTCAATATACAAGAGCATTTATACTTCTATTTGTTGATAATAAGAAATTAGGAAATAAAATTTAAGATAACTTTTATAATAACATCAAAAATAAAATATTTAGGAATAAATTCAATGGAAGACATGCAAAACTTCAACATTAAAACTAACACACATTGTTAAGAGAAATAGAAATAGGAGGAAGAGGAGGAGAGGGAGATTGGCACACTCAATGTTGCTGTGGGAGTTGACTTCTAAGGTGGTTCCCAAGGATCCCCACCTCCTGGCATTCCTGCCCTGTGTAATCCTCTTTCTTTAGTATGAGCTGGACCTAGTGACTTGCTTCTAATAAATAGAATACATCAAAGGTGATAAAATGATACTTCTGAGATTAGGTTATAAAAAATTGTGACTTCCATCTTCCAACTCACTTACTCTTTCTCTTTTGCTTAATTAGTGAGGCCAGCTGCCATGCTGTGAGCTTCCCTCTGGAAAGACCTACATGGCAAGGAACTGAGAGTGGCCTCCAGCTAACAGCCAGCAAGGATGAGGTTTTCAGCCCAACAACTGTGAGGACCAGGATCTTGCCAATAACTACTGAGTGAGCTTGGAAATGGCCCCAGTCAAAAGGTGAGATGACCGTAGCCTTGGCCTACACCTAGAGTGCATCCCTGTAAGAGATCAGGGGCTGGAGGACTCAGCTAAATCATGCCCAGATTAATGACCTACAGAAACTGTGAGGTAACAAATGTTGTTGTTTTAAGTTTTGGGATAATTTGTTAGACAGCAATAGATAACTAATAAAATTGTTATCATATTTGTTCTCTCCAAACTTATCCATAGATTCAACATAATCTCAATCAAAACCCAAGCAGGCTTTTTAGAGTGCAAAAGACTTGGGAATGGCTAAAACAATTTTGAAAATAGACAAGCAAAATTAGAGCAATTATACTACATGATTTCAAGACTTATTATAAAGCTACAGTAATCAAGTCAGTGTAGTATAGGTGTAAAGATGGAGTCCAGAAATAACCCACATACATAAAATCATTTTAGACAAAGACACCAACATAATTCACTGAGGGAAGGAAATGCTGTTTCAACAAAAGGTGGTGGAAAAACAGGATCTTTTGAACCTCGACCTCTGACTGACACAAAATTTAATTTAAAATGTACCATGGACTTAATGGTAAAAGCTTAAAATATGAAACTTTAGAAAGAAAACAGTAGAAAAACTTCATGACCTTGGAGTAGGCAAAGATTTCTTAGGACCGAATGCATGCAAAAAAAAAAAACACTGACCATTAGAAAGAGAAGAAAATGTTTGCAGAACATATAGTCAACAAAGGACTTGTGTCTAGAATATAAAAAGAATACTTACAACTCAATCAGAGTTCAAAAACCCAGTTAAAAAATGGGCAAAGGATTTGAATAGACACTTCACTAAGCAAGATATACAAACAGTCAATAAACACAAGAAAAGATGCCAAACTTCTTTACTTGTTAGAAATACGAAAATCAGAAGCACAAGATACTGACTTATTAGAATGTCTACAATTAAAAATACTGACCACACTAAGTGTTGGTGAGGGTGTGGAACAACTGGAACTGAATCATATACTTCTGATGGGAGTGTAAAATGGGACAATCATTTTGGAAAGGAGTTTTTCAGTTAGTTTAAGCGTTAAACATACACTTCCGTAAGACTCAGTAGTTCCATTCTTATCTGTATACAAGAGAGATGAAAATGTAGGTCCGCAAACAGACTTGTAGCTGCTGTATTTATAATAGTCGAAAACCCGAATGTCCATCAACATGTGAATGCAAAAACAGACTCTGGAACAGTGCTCCACAGTTAAAAGGAGCAAACTACATGAAACAACGTGGTTGGATCTCAAAAACACGCTGGGCAAAAGAAGTCTTACATCGGAAAGTAAATACCATATGATTCCGTTTATAAGAAGCTCTAGTGTCTGTAAAACTAATCTATGGTGATAGAAATAACACCAATGGTTGTCTAGGGTGGAGGACTAGGGATTCATTTCAAGGGGTCATGTGGAAACTTCCTAAGGTGGTGAAAATGTTATATATCTTGACTTGGGTAGTAGTGACTGTTGGGGAAATTAAAACAAAATCTCTTAACCCAGAAAACCTCCCCACAATGGTAGAAGAGAAGAAAACAGTTTTTCTTTAATTAAATAAGCCTTAAACCAGAATGTGATATATGCATCACAGGCAATCTACTAAGAGACTGAAAAACATCTCTCCCTTTTCTATAGCCAAGCAGATACAGCCCATTACATACACGTACTCAAGGTAAATAGTAACTAGTTCCCAAATAAGAGGACTTGACTGCACCGTTTATGTGCACAGTCCATCCTGGATTCACTGGGAATTGGGGTGGCCATTTGTGTTTGCTAATTGGCTCTGTTCAAAGGGAAAATAAACTCATATCTTTATGACAGGAGGTAGATTTGCAACTCGGAGTTAGGCTTCTATCTCCCACAAGAAACTGGGAGATAGAGGTGCCTTCTTCCTTGAAGATTATATTTCAAAGAGATCGCTCCCAGGTCCGCGAGAAAGACGTTAATGGTTCCTAAAGCTGGCAAGAGACTTGTGCAGCTTTTAAAAAGATTTACACACATTTCAAAGAGACAGGGAAAAGACTTAACCCTACAAGTTTTCTAAAGCGAATTTACGCTCTAAGAAAAGGGACTGGGGAGAAGTCTTTCCTTATTTCCAACCGGGAGAATTAAGCCTCTTATTTTTAATTTGCATTTGCCCATACGTGACATAAGTGTAAATGTTTGCTCAAGTGATTGAACTGTACATTTAAATGTGTGGAATTTTGTAAATGAAAGTTATACCTCAAAAAAGGTGGTTTAAAATCCACTGCAAATCATCTGGAGCACTTCTTGCTTCTATATAGGGCACTTCACAACTTCTCTATGCTTCCCCTTGAAACTTTCAAAAATTTATCTGAGTTGTTCTCACTGTCATCACAGTGTAAGAAAGATTTTGGCTGGATTATACCCAGGTTCCTATAACTCACATTACAGAAATCGTCTTAAATTTTTGTGGTAATTCCTTCAAATCACAGAAAAATGCAATTCAAAGGGAATTTAGTAAAGAATCTTACACTAATTTAATACCTATCATTTGATGAAACATAATGTAAGCTGGGAGTTTTCTTTCTCTCTCTCTCCCCCAAAATATAGTCGAGCTTCCAGCACAGTGTACATTTTTGCTAGGTGCTAAGCTTATAACAGTGAACATCATAGATATGGTCCCGCCCTTGAAGAGCTTTAGGCCAACAAGATAGCCAGATCTTAAACAGATAATTATACTAATACTTATTTGGTTACACTGCAATTAGTGCCAAGAAGAATGCAATGATGCAATTTCAAGAATTTCAAGATGCAATGAAAGTACATAGTGTGTCCATAGCCCACAGTTTCTTTTGAAGTTGTATTTTAAGACTGCTTTTTCCCATAAGAGTCAAACTGATGAAGGATGATCTTCTGGGAAACAAACAGGAAATATCTTGAAAACACTGCTCTGAAATTTACCAAACACCTTCACATCTGTAGTCTCCGTCATCAGGACAATCTGTATGGGGCAGACTGGGACAAGGAGATGGGAATTCACGTTCAAATCCCAGCTGGTGGCTTCGAGAGAGTCACTGATCCCATCCAGTCTCGAATTCTTCACCTGTAAAACGGGACTGCCAATATCCATTTCAAGATTTGCAAATATTAAATGGAAATGGAAGGCCATCATTAGGCACAGAGTGGGCTTCACATGGGTATTAGCTATCATTAACTCTACAGTTAATGGCAATCATCACAGTTAATTCCACAGTCATTAACAGAATGCCTTAACCAATGGGCTGGGCTAGGAGGACCCCGGGGTCATGGGTCAATGGAAGGCGAGTTGGTCATAGCCAAGGACAGGTGGACCTTACTAGCCATCTGTAGGATGGCTCAGCTCTTATTTCCCCTCGGTTACCAGATGCCAACCCTTGGAATGAGACCGTCACACAAATAAGTTATGATGCTCCCGTGTTACACTTGTGAGACTTTGATCCTTTCTGGCCCAGTATATCCTACCGCAATCTGTCTAGCTGAAATCTTCAGCAAAGGCACGATTTGTTCTCATCTTTGCCATCTGAATCAGAGGCACCCATGGACTAACCTGGCGTTGCCTCGGGAGGAGCGGGAGTGATTTATAAAGACAGCGACGACATCACCGTCTGTATGACCTGACTTGTCTCACAGCTCTTTTCATCTGTCAAACAAATTAATCTGGATGTGTCGTTTTAACACAACAGCAATGCTCACTCACAGAGCTGAGGATGGGCAAGATGGAAGAGATGTCCATTCTCTGGGCTGGGAGAGGGGAGCTTACCCAACTTTCACTCCATGCCTAATTTTTCCAGTCTTTTATTGTTTTTCCATGGTTTTAGCCAACATGTTCACTATTTTGTGACCCCTTAAAATTTGGAAGAATGGAATGGTGACATCCATTCCTGAAAAAATCATAGGGGATAGTAAAACTAAGTAAAAGCCTCTTTGCCTTTTTAATTTCCCTTTTAATTGCCTATTGGTTCATACTAAGACTACCTCCTATAGTTTAAAAAGAGAATTCTTATACTATAGTGTGATTGAAAGCTGAGTACATCCTGTCAACATTCTACTTGTGTAGAGGGGTTTTAAATTTTGCCTTTGTTTCTTCTTTCTTACTTAAAAATAGAGAACAGTCATATTACCCATGTGTCCATCAACCAAAAAGAATTCATAATTTTTATTACATTTTGTAATATTTTTATTCATAATATTTTTATTACATTTATATATCATATTTTTATAAATGAAGTTTAAATGTATTATTATTTACCAATATTTAAAAGTATGGGTTTTTTAAACGTAAAAGTATGGATTTATGGATTGAAGAATGGGAAAAGTCTCGCAAAAACTGGGCTTGCATTAGTATGTGGTTACATTTACCTGGAACTGAGCTAACTATTCCCATTCAATGGGCTGTGAACTCTCCAATTTGTCACAGTCCCCACCATGCCTTATTGCTTCTTACACACAGCTTGGTTATCTGCTGGACGCTTGTAGGTAGATGAGATTGACTTATTTTTTTCTGTGATCTTCTTTCCCCCCCTTCCCCTCTCTGATGGTTCTGTTGGTGCCTTAATTTGTCTGAGATTCTCCCTAGCACCCCACTTCTTCCTTTCAACCTTTTGTCAGGATGTCAGTTTTTAAGTTCCACCCAGTTTTCCCCCCACTGGCTTGAGGATGTGTAGAAATCTGAACCCTTTCAAGTACTGCGTTAGAGAGGAGAGGATGAAAGACAGGGTCTTTCCAGCTTGGCTTTGGGAAACACCTTTAAGACGAAGCTTTCTCCTGGTAATGACTGACCATCTCTTAGCATAATCCCAGTTTATCATAACTCTAAATAGGTCTCTGTCTTTTCCCTATCTTTCCCAACCATACCTTCTTATCTTAGTTTGAAGAAGGCCAGGATCACAGAACAGCAGTGGGTAGAAACTTACTTACTGGGAATAGAATGAGGTAGGGGAAAATCTCCGTCATTCTATAGTATAAACTCTGGAAAATATGAAAAATATTTCAAAGTAGAAAAAATCATTCTTAAACACAACACAAAGGGTTGGCAACTCCAGTATATTTCCACCAGTAGATTTTAATTTCTTTCCTCCACATAGTTGAGACCAGTAATACAATTTTGCATCTTCATTATTTTGCTTGTCAGTGTTGAAGAAGTATTTCTCCATGATATTAAAATGCCCATAAACATAATTTTAATGTCCACATAACAGTTCATCACATTAATGTGTTCTCATTTGTTTAACCAGTGCCATATTACTGGACAGTTGGGTTGTTTCCTGTTCTCTATATTGTAAATAGCCTTGCACACAAAACTGTCTGTGTTTCCGAATATTTCCTTAAAGCTATTTTTTAGAAAGAAGATATTTTTAGATACATTTTCTGGATTAAAGAGTTGGACGTTGACAAGATTCTTGTTGCCTTTGACAAATTGAAGCTCACATTTTAATATTTGTGGGTAGCACCTTAGTTGTACAGATATTGTGATATTTTTGTGCAATCCCCCAAGGGTCTGGATGAGCAAGAATGATGAAGAGGGATGCAGGCATTGGGATAACGGATGAGGAATGTGTGGACATCTCTTGAATGGAAAGTACAGTCAGATTCTGAGGTTGTCCACAGAAGCGCATTTCATTCCTGGCGAAACAATTTCCTGAAATTGATTTCTTGTCAGTTTCCTCCACTGCAGCAGTGTTAACCAAAGCAGGCACGTCAGATCATTTTTGAAGTCATTCCATTTTTTTTGCATGAATCTTAACATAGAAATCCATTCCTCCTTTCTTCCTTCCTTCTTTTCTTTTATTTCTTCCTCCCTCCCTCCCTTCCCTCTCTTCTTTCCTTCCTTCCTCCTTTCTCTCCTTCTACATCTGCTTTCAATAATCACCATATGTTGAGTGCCTACAGGGGCCAGGCACTGTGCATGGCTCTTTGCATCATTATTTATTTATTCCTCTCCAAAACAGTACCAAGTGGTCACCACCATCCCAATTTTATGTACAAGGAAGCTGAAGCTTAGAGAGGTTGTCTAGCTGGCAGAATGCTACACTCCTGGCAGATGAGCAACAGAACTAGATTCAGCTTTTGTCTCAAGCCCATGCAGGTCCACCAAGCCTACCAATAAAGGAACTCACTGATTCAGCCCGCATTGGCTTCACTGACGGAGGGCTGTCCTCATCTCTTTGAGTGATGTTGTGTTGCCTGTGGGTCTGCTAGAGGGGATCCTATCTGATCTTCTTGAGAATAGAGCCTAGGTTACTATTTTTATATCCTTGATACCCAGCATATAGTAGGCACTTTATAAATATATGTAAAACGAATCCTGCTGGAGTACCTCAAAGCCTCACTCATAACGTCTTTGTAAGCCTCTTAATTTTTTTTTGTTTGTTTGTATAAAGTTTCCTGATCAACAAGGTGCATGGCAGCTTCTGGAAGTTTCTCAACTCCTTTGCATCTAGTACCAGAAAAACCAAAAGAGTTAAAGACTTGTAATGAGTGTGACCTTAGGAGCATGACAATGACAGTCATGTCTCAGTTCTCATGTATTGCAGCACTCTCATTTCTTAAAAACAAGACCCCTGAGTGGACCGGCGTTTGCAAACACATAGAAAGTCCTTCTGTATAGGAAGCGTGCAGCCGTCAGTGAAGGGTGAAACCATTTCACAACCGCTTTTCATTTTCCTCCTAGGTTTCCCTGCTCGGGAAGCTCAGACTCTCAATAAGAAAGACAGTGAAACTAATGGAATCGGGGAGGTCACACCTGTGCCTGATGAAGTGTAGTTGAAATGAAGGGAGTCCAGGTTTAGATCCAGGCTCTGTCACTTCCCAGTCATGTCACCCTTGGAAAGTTCCCTAATCTCTCTGAGCCTCAGCTCCCTCATATTTAAAATAGGGACAATGGTTCATATCTTGAATTGCTGCAGTAAGGTTTGACATAGTGTAATTTATTTAGCAGAGGGTCTGGCATTAATCATTGCTATTGCTATTGCTATTATTGTTTCTCTATATCTCTATCTATCTATCTATCATCTATCTATCTGTAACATCTATCTATCTATCTATC